>NC_134576.1:113437710-113447710 GCF_050947875.1 Dermacentor variabilis
CATTTTACCAAAAATTTGATTTCTGCAATCACCTTTCCTTAACTTATTTTTTTTAAATGCAACAAGCCTAAAGAAAATCGGTGCTGTAGTGGTTCGCGAGAAAAAATGATTCATCTGTTTCCATGTCGTTAGATAGAATCTTCCGAGCTAAATCTACCTCCGAAATTTTTTTACGTTTTACGGACCTTCAGAGGAGAGCAGGCCATTACCGGCGGGAAAAAAAATTTGCTCTTCGCTCCTTACTTGAATTTGTTTCAGACACCGTGAACTCGCTGAGGGAAATTTAAGCATGAATCAGTCGCTCTCCCAAGATATTATTTCAAAACGTATAATAGCAAATTCTTTTACAGCTGTGATTGTGTGTTTATTGGAATTAGTTGAGAGCAGCGGCTCAGGTGATCAGTGCTTTCGGCATTAGAGCTGCAGAAGGCACTGTGAGAATAAGCAGTGAATCCACCGGATGACGTCAGAACTCTAAAACACGCAGGCGAAGGTGCCAGCTACAGAAGTAACCGTGATAAGAGATGCTTGAGCGCTGTAGCAGCGTCTCAGCTTCTCCCATCCAGTGAAATATAGGCCGAGAAGCGCTCACGTTCTGCAGTAGCTTCCAAGTCAAATCTGTACTCGATCTCAGCAGTTACTTAAAAACACAGAAGAGGCTGTGCTGAGGTTGGTTTGTTGTACGGCCCTGATAACACTCGCAATGAACACTTATGGTAGACTGTCACAACATGCGCACTGACATACATAGTGATATTGGATGTGGGATAACGGCAGATTTCTGTGATGGCGCCGTCTATCGGGATTCAAGATCTTGGTAGCGTAGAAGAGTCCGACAATGCAACGTCTTGCGGTCTCTCATGAAAGAGCTTAGCAGAAGAGAATACAAATGATTTTTTTTAAAATCGAAGCTTTCAATGCGAACAGCTTCAGAGTGTTGTGGTCGTCGTCTGCATTGGCGAGTAGAAGCTGTGCCCGTTCTAGCGCAGCCCACAAGAACGATTCCCATTGCGATATAGTTCACTCACGTGACGTTGCTCTGTGTAAAACGCCATCCTAACGTCATCCGTGTCCATCAAGGTGTTCAATGCTCGAATACTGCCGCATAAGTGATGTCTTCGCCATTATCAGAAGGACAATACCTCATGACGCATCTTGACGAGCAGAAAACACGCAGAAATAATAATAATAAAGAAAACGCAAGCAATACCTTACAACTTAAGCTTTCTTAATGGAAGAACGTTGTTTAAACATAAGGAATAGATACATACAATGCGTGTTACAAACGTTCACTGGACATTTAGTTTGCGAAAAAGAACCATCCATTATGGTCAAATAATCGTTGCTTTCTAGTACCAGGATTAACAACATTTAATGGAGTTTGAGGAATATAAAGGTATTAAAGTGGTGGCTGTTTTGAATGATTCGGCCTGGTCGTGATAAAAATTCATGCGGCACATAGCTCCTCGAGTCTTTCATTTATTTATTATTTTTCCTTTTTGAATTCTTCTACGTAAATTAACGGCTTCTTAGTATTGCATTTATCTTTAATGAACAGAACGCTCTACTTGGCTCCTGTAACGTGCTTTTTACTTGTTACATCTGTCACTATTATAGTTTATTAAAAGTTTCTCATTTGTGCAGAGGTTCAATTGCAAACGGTAATACATGCGTGTGAAATAATGTATACGAGTCCCTTTTCTTTAGTAAACCGACTCCGTTCACATTTTATAAATAAATTTCTGTAGGAATGAGCAAACATTCAACATTCCATTCAAGATTCCAAGGTCGTTTTTCTCAGTTACTCGCACTTGTTTCCATTCGTGCATTAGACTGTTCCATCACCGTTTGAAACGACGTTCCCGCGCTGGCAATACGCGTTGACGCTTTGAAAAGCAAAATCCCACAGCCATTACGAGACCCGCAGCCTTCCTCGCAGAATATCTGCCCGTCGCTAGGCTTCTCGCGTTTAGGGACCAATTTACGCCATATGAAATGGTCGTCGGGTAACGCCACTCAACGAGGTCACGTGATCAGTGCCAAATCGCCGAACACGGGAAGGCTCTCTCGTTCGGCATTATCTTCTCTCACCAGTGCCCCGCAGTGACAATAATGGTCCATCACTAATGTTATGTGTACTGTGTGTTTTCTACGTCCCACTTCTCCTGTCTAGATGTCGAACTCTTTGGGCATCGGAATGTATACTGCCGTTCATTACGCCTTGCAATGATATCACTGGCTGTCCACTCAATCAGTTTTCGCCATTGCTCTTTTTCAAAGCGGGTGGTCTGTATGCCAGCTGTCAAGTCGTAAAAAACGTTTGTATATTGTGAGACAACTCGCGACGTCTGTATTGTGATGGTCTGGACTGGAAAAGAAAAGTAATGAAATGCCGCTCAGTGCGCGGGAAATAATCGAGCATGAGCTTATACGTAGCCCACTCGTGCACGTTATCGTGCACGTGTCTTCTGCATATGCATTTTCATTTACCTGTTCTTTTTTATTCTTTCATGATGATATTTTTGCACACTGCGCTCAATCACTCGTTCAAAGCAAAAAAGTCTGTTACGAAAAAAAAAAACTTTACTCATATCACTACTTCCGCTATTTTCGCCTATAGTAAACGCTCTATATGAAATTAAGCGGTACGCCCACCTTATCACGGTTAGTTTGCGGGTGTAGTGGGGTTGTAGCGGTATTTGCTGACGGTTTTATAACTTGTGTAGCTGCTAAAAAGTTGCATTTCCCAGCGGCTTCGCATAGGCAGGTGGCAAGACATGCCTGAAGCATGCGTAAAAGTTCGTTCGTGTTCTTTTCTGTATTCGAGTGCAAAATTGATGTACAGAATTTGCTAGACCTCCGCAAGCGTTGAATCATATCTATCTTATCTTCAAAAGAAGGAAGAGTTGAGGGAGAGAGAGAGCGAACTTTAATGAGCACCAGCAGTTCAGTCGGCTGGGCCTAGACCTCAAACGATGGGACGTCGAGGTCTTGCCTCTTGGCCGCTTCGTAGCCCTGCTGGGTCGCCCAGTTTTGGTCGTCGAGATGGGAGCTGCGCAGGGCGGCGTGCCATCTCGACGAGAGGGTCACGGGAGTAAGGTCTGGGTATTGACGTTTGCACTCCCATATCATGTGGGAGAGTGTTGTTGATTCAGTTTTACAGACCTTGCACGTTTGGCTCGGGTAGATGTCGGGGTATATAGTGTGATAGCGTGTGAGGGAGGGGTATGTATTCGTCTGTAACAGGCGAGGGGTGGTTGCCTGTGCTCTGTTTAACTTGCGGTGAGGGCTAGGGAAGGTTTTTCTTGCGAGGCAAAATGACTTCACAAGGTCGTTGTATCTTGTAAGGCGGTCGCGTCCTGCGGGTGCACTTCTTGCACCGTCTCCGGCACGGTTGACTACTCCTCGTGCTACGAGGTGTGTAACCTCGTTGAGGTTGGTGAGGTGTGGGTGGACAACGCCGACGTGTGCTGGGATCCGGACGAGGGTGATTTGATGTTCAGACGAATGCGGGGCTTGTCGTAAGATACGGAGTGATTGCTGAGAAATACGACCTTTGATGTAGTTGTCGATTGCTGCGCGAGAATCGCTCAGTATGGTGTGACAGGCTGGGTCAAGAGTGGCCAGGGCGATGGCCACTTCCTCGGCCATCTCGGAATTTTTGGTAACGATGCTGGCAGCATGTCGGAGCAAGCCGCCTGCTGTCGTAACCGCCGCAAAGCGCCGTCCATCTTGGTACTGAACTGTGTCGATGAAGGTGACGCCCGCGGTGTTGGCATAAGCTTTGATGAAGGAGGTAGCTCGTGCCTTCCTGCGTTCTTTGTTGTGGTCTGGGTGCATGCTTTTCAGAATAGGGTCGGAGTGTATCCAATGCTGAATGTCGCGTGGTATTGGGTGTTTGTCTCCATGTTGACGGTGGTAGGTGATATTAAGCTTGTTTAGAATGCTGCGGCCCGTTTCCGTGAGGGTAAGCCGCTCTAGTTGAGATCGTCGTTGGGCTTCGATTAACTCCTCTAGCGTGTTGTGGATACCTAATTGTAGTAGAAGTTCCGTGCTGGTGTGGTTGGGTATTTCTAAAGCCTGCTTATAGGCTCCTCTGATGATGATATCCAGTTTAGTCTTTTCAGCTTTGTACCAGTTGAGAAAGGGCGCAATGTAAGTAATGTGACAGACGATAAAAGATTCGACAAGGCGGATGAGGCTTTCTTCCTTCATACCCCCTCGTCGGTTGGTCACTCGTTTCAGCAGTCTGGATGTATTAGCGGTCTGTCGAAGGACCTTGGGAATAGCCGCAGAGTTATCTTCGTTGGCTTCTACGGTCATACCAAGAACGCGGACGCTAGGGACCAGGGGTATAGGTCTGTCATCCCTCAGGTTGAGCTCTATTTCCTCGTATTGTCGTTTATTCGTGGAGCCCCGCGGGGGGCGTCCACGGACTGTGGGGCGGTATAGGAGAAGCTCCGACTTTTCAGGGGAACAGCGGAGTCCCGTGCCTTCAAGACAGTTTTCTACGACGTCAATGGCGTCTTGTAGGGCAGTTTTGATTTGACCGTCACTGCCCTTTGCAGCCCAGATTGTAATGTCGTCTCAAGGAAGAATTGACTTTAAAATATTTTTTAGAGAGAGAAAAGTAGACATGTAAATGCACTTTGACGATTTTTGTCTGTAATGGAAAAGAAACGATCGCAGACGCACTTAAGACTGCTCATGCATGGAAATTCTAAGGCATTGTAGTCACTTTGGGGGAAATCTATTCGCTTAGGTATTCATTCGTATGTCGTCGCGTACGCTGTAAAGTTGTACGTAATTCATCTTTGTGTTCCCTTGCTTCGTCTTCTGCGGCGTGCTTCCGTGAGCGACCGCGTTTCATAGATGCCACTGAGGCAGACGCTTCGGACTGCATCTCACTAGACACAGTACCGATATAATACGAATAGCAAATGACACGCGGGAGACAGCGATGTGACGTCTGCAATGATGCACGCACTAAGCACACCTCTTTCTTACACACTCATGATTTGGGGTCGAGAGTACATAGCCATACCGATGAAATCGGAAGAGCAAGTAACACGTGCGAGGCGTTGACGTGATGTGTGCAATGAAGCACTCACTAGACACAACTTTAGTCTACCATAGAGGTGGGGCCGCCATGGCGACTCGCACCCCGGAGGCCCGGGTTCGATTCCCACGCCTACCTAAATTTATCAATTTTTTTAGGAAGGCTATAATTTGCTTTGTTCACAGAAACCCACCCGAAAAATTGTACGTCAATCCGTGCATTTTTTGACGTGTCTTTACTCGTCGCGCAATGGGCCGATATTGGCCCCATTTTTTAGTCACTCTGCCGAAGAAAACACCGGATTTTAGCGTAATGGGACGTATAGTGCTTTCGCGTTAAACTGTTCGCAGTAAGTTAAAAAGAAAGCCAGAACCTTGTTTCTTTTTCTTTCTTTCGAACTCAACAACTTCCGAGTAATCGAGTGCTCCGATGGCTCACAGACGAACACCAGAGGTGATTTTACTTCCTCGATTCTCAACTCTTTCTGCTCTCGCAAGCATGTGAGTAGGACCATCGCAGTTATTGAAGCGGACAACAGAGTAGAGAGAACGAGCCTTTCAGGCCAAAAAAAAAAATTAAGAATAAAACTGAGTTGAAGCGTTGCAGGAACCACGATGTTTCTGCCGATGGATTCAACTCAAGCAAGTGTGAACTTGCTTGAGTTGAATCCCGACGACCAAGTCCCGCACACGTCTTACTGAACCCTTGGTTCTATACACTTCCATAAAAATGAAAGTGAAGGGGCACCTAGACGTGTAGAAAAGGCCAGGTAAACGTCGAAACTTTGTACCGTTCAGTCTTATGTTTCTATGAAGCGCAAGCGGTGTTTTCCAGTCTGCCGGATGTTTACGCGTTTCACACTTTTCGCAACGAAACCTTAAAATGTGCGCCATTGGAAGCACCTGAAAGTTGTTGGCGCAACTTTGGGAAAGCGTTCAATAGACTTTTTGTTGTACATACGAAGTTCATGTTTAGAAGTATAGTTATCGTGCAGGCTGCGAAGTTTGTCTGCTACAGCCTTTGGCGTGATCTTGAAACTTTCCATTTTAACAGACCACTGGTTTTACTCTTTTTCCTCTTGTGAAAGGATTTGTAGATTAGAAACTTCTTGTGATTCTTTTTTTTTTCAGGTATTGAAAAAATATCGAACTGTTATCGTACCGTACTCGTCAGGTCGCTACATCCACTACTGTTATGTTTTTTTTTTTGTAAATTTGTTCGAATAACATGTTTCCGCCTTCATGTGTGGTGCTGTGCAAAAAGCGACTTTGTTGGTAAAAGATTGATGGGTTTATCCACAACACGGTAATTGCAATAACGGCTGGTCCTTTTAAGAACGATAAGCACAACTATGTACTACATAAGAAACCCTTGATTAACGGATGGGATGTGGTGATCAATTTGGATAATCTTTGTGGTTATACGCTACACTTGTGACATTCCCTCCTGCAGATTGTTTAAATCACGAACAATCCCTCGTTCCTGTAAAATAAATGTAGGCAGTCTCTAGATTGTGGGCAGAAAGCGAATCGGTTAGTCGTCTTATAAACACTCGCTTGTAGTTATGCGCAATCCGACATAGTACACCGGAAAAAATTCATGTGTCCGTTTTTCTTTTGTCTATTCTGGTTCCTATACTTTCGAAAAGAATGTCGCACATTCCCATACACGTTATCCCAGGAAGACCATTAGGCCATAAGTGCCCAAATTCTTTGTAAATAACATAGTTCTTAGAAGACTGATGGATATAGGAACGTTTATACAGAAAATATATTTTTCTGATGAATTCCAGTGAACAATGAGTCTAGGAGGGTTGCTACATTTGCAGGCGGATGCGTTTGACATTAAAGCGATGCCTTTTCGAATATGAGCCTCAGTGCCTCTTAGCTGCAACAGCCTCGAAAGCAATTTACAAGTGGGCTAAGTGCACAGCGCTCGTGCGTTTATAACTAGGCACATATTTAACAGGCACATGCAGTCTAAATTATTACGGAGCATACCATTGATTTCTGCCCCATAACCAAAATTTGGCTCGGAGGCGTAAGATGCCGTTCACTATAACAAAGCATTCACGCGCTGGGCTTTGAGGCCCATTCCGTCCTTTGTGTTAATACTGAATAACTTTGATGTAGCGATGTAGACTTGCAACACATTAATTGCGCCATCTTCCCATTTAGTGCAGTAAATCCGTAACTTTAGCAGAAACGCCAGCGAATATTTAAAATTTTCTCCGAAGACCACAATATTGTATTTGGGGCAGAGTGAAATTTTACATGCAGGAGTTATGTAACATAGCCGCTTTAATAATAGTTTCTTTTTTATTGTGCTCGTTGCTGAAAATGTTCCGGTAAGGTGTTGAAGTTTCGAACACAACTTGTGGATATACCCTGCTTATAAGCTAGGCACACAGCCTCTCTTTTTTATAGGCTGTGGATTTCGCATACCAGTGAAGCGCTTCATACGTTCAATAGATTTGTACCCATAAACGTTAAGCTATATGAACATATTCTACATTGAGCAAGACGGAAAAGAAAAGTCAATCACCGTAACAACACCGTCCGGTAAATACAAGCGAAAAAAGAAAAAGAAAGGTAAGCCAGTAGATTACGGTGCTACTACGAACTTTCGGGTGCTATAATGCGCGTTTCGTTTTACTATTGCCTAAGGGTACGGATTCCAAGGAAAGACGTGAACAGCTATGAACGAGAGCAGTATTGTGGTACTTACTGCTGAGCCCTGGTTGGTGCCTATATAAGAATGTGCCTTGAACGAATCTTCTGGTACACTGGTACATAAGGCTCACTAGTACATAACGTTCTCATCGCTTCTTGCTGCGCCGTCGCTAGTTTCCTTGGCAATATGCTGTGTGCGCCTGGTGACTCTGCCCCTCCCCCCCTTTTCTACTGCCCGTTGGCCGGTCAAACGCGCCGCTTCAACCTCATCGTTAGAGTTTCAATCGCTTGGGTAAGCCCGCTAGATGCCGGTGGGCAGCAATTGTATGACCACGAGTGCCCTCCTACGATCGTACTGGTCCTAGACTCTAATTATTCCTGCTGGCGTCCATTAACATTTAAATATGGGGGAGCACACGTGACCGGGAGGACATTTTTTCTCGTGGTCGTGCCTGGATATTGGCTTTACATGATTTGCCACGATCCGATAACATTATGCAGCATCTTAGGTCAAATTCCGGGCCCTTTAAAACAGCGGCGGGTTTTGAATTTATTGTTCAAATACCTGTCGGATATTGGTCGAATAAGACAGCTTTAAAGACTGAACATTTGATATGCAAAAGCCTGAATTTACCCACCATGTCACCTGCAACGATCAGTATCAGGTCCACTTGCTCATTTCATATTTATTCTTTCTATTTTTTCCCACTTTCCTCTAGAATCTCTTAACCCCATTCTCAATCCCTAAGTAGAGTAGCATGCCAGCGGTTGTATAGCCGCCGGCAAAAATATGTTTTTCTAATAAACAATCTCTCTCTCTCTCTCTGCACGCAAGGAAATACATACATACATACATACATACATACATACATACGTACGTACGTACGTACCTACGTACGTACATACATACATATATACATACATACATTCATGCATGTATGCATGCGTCCATACATACATACATACATACATACATACATACATACATACATACATACATACATACATACATACATACATACATACATACATACATACATACATACATACATACATACATACATACATACATACATACACACACATGCATGCATGCATACATACATACATACATACATCATCATCATCATCATCATCATCAGCCTGGTTACGCCCACTGCAGGGCAAAGGCCTCTCTCATACTTCTACAACAACACCGGTCATGTACTAATTCTGGCCATGTCGTCCCTGCAAACTTCTTAATCTCAACCGCCCACCTAACCTTCTGCCGCCACCTGCTACGCTTCCCTTCCCTTGGGATCCAGTCCGTAACCCTTAATGACCATCGGTTATCTTCCCTCCTCATTACATGTCCTGCCCATGCCCATTTCTTTTTCTTGATTTCAACTAAGATGTCATTAACTCGCGTTTGTTCCCTCACCCAATCAGCTCTTTTCTTATCCCTTATCGTTACACCTATCATTCTTCTTTCCATAGCTCGTTGTGTCGTCCTCAATTTGAGTAGAACCCTTTTAGTAAGCCTCCAGGTTTCTGCCCCGTAGGTGAGTACTGGTAAGACACAGCTATTATATACTTTTCTCTTGAGGGATAATGGCAACCTGCTGTTCATGATTTGGGAATGCCTGCCAAACGCACCCCAGCCCATTCTTATTCTTCTGATTATTTCCGTCTCATGATCCGGATCCGCTGTCACTACCTGCCCTAAGTAGATGTATTCCCTTACGACTTCCAGTGCCTCGCTGCCTATTGTAAATTGCTGTTCTCTCCCGAGACTGTTAAGCATTACTTTAGTTTTCTGCAGATTAATTTTTAGACCCACCCTTTTGCTTTGCCTCTCCAGGTCAGTGAGCATGTATTGCAATTGGTCCCCTGAGGTACTAAGCAAGGCAATATCATCAGCGAATCGCAAGTTACTAAGGTATTCTCCATTAACTTTTATCCCCAATTCTTCCCAATCCAGGTCTCTGAATACCTCCTGTAAACACGCTGTGAATAGCATTGGAGATATCGTATCTCCCTGCCTGACGCCTTTCTTTATTGGGATTTTGTTGCTTGCTTTATGGAGGACTACGGTGGCTGTGGAACCGCTATAGATATCTTCCAGTATTTTTACATATGGCTCATCTACACCCTGATTCCGTAATGCCTCCATGACTGCTGAGGTTTCGACTGAATCAAACGCTTTCTCGTAATCAATGAAAGCTATATATAAGGGTATATATATATATACCCTTAGTATATAGTATATAGTACATATAGTAGTAGTAGT